>NC_088331.1:32430000-32447500 GCF_036884655.1 Musa acuminata AAA Group | reverse complement strand
CCACTGTAAAAGGTTGTAAGAGGTGTATTTGTCCTTCCCCTTCAAAGTGATTTGCTAGTGGAAGTTGGAAGCCTCTTCGAAGAAGGCTTCGCAAGTGGATGTAGGTCATTTTGGCTGAAGCACTTTAAATTGGTGTGTTCCTTGAATGTGTGAGTTCTTACTTTCCTGAAATTGTTTTTTACACTACTGCTAGCTTTTGGTTTTCATCTACTCAAGTTACTATCGAAACGAAATCTCCTCGTATTTACGAATTTATTTTTAAACTTACAAGTTTAATCCGCTGCACTAATTCACCCCCCCTCCTCTTAGTGCCACTCCGATCCTAACAATTGGTATCAGAGCTAGGCTCACTCTCATATTTGGTTTAATTCCCAAGAGGGATGGTTTACTCCGGCATGCATGAGGGTCATTCTATTACACGTCCACCTATATTTAATGAGTCGAATTACACCTATTGGAAAACTCATATGTGGATCTTCCTCGTTTCCATGGATTTCGAGCTTTGGACTATTGTCAAAAATGAATTAAAAAAATCTTCTCTTCCGATGAGTGAATGGGATGAATTGGAGAAGGTTTTTGTTTTAAACACAAAGGCTATGAATGCCTTGTTTTGTGCATTAGACAAAAATGAATTTAATTATGTTTCAATTTGTGATTCGACTTTTGATATTTGGAGAACTCTTGAGGTCACTCATGAAGGCACTAGTCGAGTGAAAGAGCCCAAAATCAACATTCTTGTGCACTCTTACAAACTTTTCCGAATGAAATCAAGTTAGTCCATCGGAGACATGTACACCCATTTCACGAATGTCATCAATGGACTCAAAACTCTTAGTAAATATTTTTCTAACTTTGAACTAGTAACTAAAATCTTAAGATCCCTTCCAAAAAGTTGGGATTCAAAAGTTACGATCATTCAAGAGGCCAAGGACCTTAAAACATTTCCTCTTGAAGAACTTATTAGGTCTCTAATGACCTACGAAATGACATGTCATGCTCATGCAGAGCTCGAGAACCCCCTTCAAAAGAATAGGAAGGATATGACGCTTATATCACAAGAATAACACTTGAAAGGAACATCAAGTGACGATGACAGTGACGATGACATTGCACTTTTAACTCAAAATTTTAAAAAATTTATAAGAAAGAACAAATTTAAAAATAACAAAAAAAAAAAACTTGAACATAAAAAGGATCAAGTAATATGCTACGAATGCAAGAAGCCGAGACACTTAAAAAATGAATGCCCCCAAGCCAAGAAGAAGCAACCGAAAAAGAAGAAAGCTTTAAAAGTGACTCGGGATGATTCAAGTGATTCAGAAAGTGAAGAAGCTAGCAACAAAGAGAAGGCAAACTTTATGCTAATGGCTTTAGGAGAGGAGGTATGTGATTCAATTAATGAAGATTTATCTTTCGATGAATTTTCTATCGCTTTTCATAAATTATTTGATGAGTGTAGAACTATTAGTAAGAAGTTTAATCTTTTAAAGAAAGAGCATGTCTTACTACAAAATAAGCTTGATAGTTTTCAAACTCCTCCATGCTCTAAGTATGAACACTTAGAAGTAATAAAAAATAAAAATTTGCTATTTAAAGAGACCTTAAACAAGTTTAAGGTCGGTAGCAAGGGATTGGACATGATCCTTGCAAACAAGGGTCACGTCACAAATAGAAGTGAAATCGATTTTGTGAGAGGATCTCACCAAAATCCTATCACTTTCAATAAAGGACCCACATTACACATTTCACTTTGTTTGAAATGCAACTTTTGTTATAAATCCGGACATGTTACTTACAAATGTCAATTTAGGAAAATTAGTCTACATAAGTTGATATAGGTTCCTAAAGGAACTATAAATACTTCAATGATGAATAACAAAATTGGTAGATCAATTTTTGAGGCACCCAAAATCAAATGGATACCTAAAAACCATCTTCTTTTATAGACAAACCCACAAGCTAGGAGCAAGAGATGATATCTTGATAGTGAATGCTCAAGACACATGACTAGAGATCCATCTCATTTCTCTATGCTCACTAGCAAAGAAGAAGGGTACATCACCTTCCGAGATAACAACAAAGGCAAAATCATTGGCAAGGGAACCATAGGTAACAAATCATGTTTTTCAATTGATGATGTATTACTAGTTGATGGATTAAAATATAATCTCTTAAGTATTAGTCAATTATGCAATAAAGGTTATATTGTTAGATTTGAATCTAATACGTACATTATTGAAAAACCAAACAATAACTTGTTAATGATTGCTTTAAAACAAAATAATGTCTACACCATCAACCTTGATGAACTAAGTAATGAAATGTGCTTCTCCGCTTTAAATGATGATGCTTGGCTTTGGCATAGGAGATTAGGCTATGCAAGTATGAAACTAATATCTAAGATCTCATCTAGAGAATTAGTACGAGGGATTCCCAATATGAAGTTTGTTAATGACAAAGTATGTGATGCGTGTCAACTAGGTAAACAAATAAAAACTAGTTTCAAACAAAAAAATCAAATTAGCACCACTAGACCATTACAATTGATCTATTTTAACTTATTTGGATCAATTGACATGACAAGTCTAAAAGAAAGCAAATATGCTTTTGTAATTGGAGATGACTATACTAGATACACTTGGACCTATTTCTTGGCTCATAAAAGTGATTGTTTCAAATGTTTCTCTAAATTTTGTAAACTCACTCAAAATGAAAAAGGCTTCATGATTTCATCAATTCAGAATGATCACGGTGGCGAATTTCAAAACCGTGACTTCCAAAGTTTTTGTGAAGTTAATGGATATAACCACAACTTCTCCACTCCAAGAAATCCTCAACAAAATGAAGTAGTTGAAAAAAAAAATAGAAACTTAAAAGAAATGACAAGAACTATGTTGAATGAATATTGTCTACCCAAGTATTTTTGGGCCGAAGTTGTGAATACGACTTGCTACATCATGAATAAGGTTCTAATAAGACCGTCTCTATCATAAACTCCCTATGAATTATAGAATAATAGAAAACCAAATATTTCTTATTTTAAAGTTTTCGGTTGCAAATGCTTTATTTTGAATAAAAGGATGCTTTATAAAAATTTGATGTCAAATCCGATGAAGGCATCTTTCTTGGTTACTCTTCCGTTTCTAAGACTTTTCGTGTTTTTAATAAAAGAACCTTAGTTATAGAAGAGTCTATTCATGTAGTTTTTGTTAGGATCGAGAGCACTAAGAGGGGGGGGGGGGTGAATTAGTGCAGCGGAAATCTTACAGCGATTTTAAAAAACGAAAGCTGCGTTCGTCCGATAAAAAACGATTTCGATATAAAAGCAGAATCACAGTGCAGTTTGCGTCTAAGCGCAGTTTGCGTCTAAGCGCAGTTTGCGTCTAAACACAGTTTGCGTCTAAGCGCAGTTTGCGTCTAAACTCAGTTTTACGTCCAAATGCAGTTTTACGTCTAAACGTAGTTTTACGTCTAAACGCAGTTTTACGTCTAAACGCAGTTTTGCGTCTAAACGCAGTTTTACGTCTAAACGCAGTTTTATGTCTAAACGCAGTTTTGCGTCTAAACGCAGTTTTACGTCTAAACGTAATTTTACGTCTAAATGTAGTTTTGTGTCTAAAAACAGTTTTGAACCTTGAAAAGCGTTTTACGTAGAAAGCAATTTGCAGTTATAAATGGAATCCGAATGTAAGCGTAAACTGCAGTGTGAAGATCGTACGAAAACACGATTTACGTTTGAATGCAGATTCTGAAAGATCAGAGCTTAGAAACTCGTTCGTAAAGGCGCAGAGGGCAGTAGCAATGTATGAGGTTTGCAGTAATGATAAAGTGCTCAAGGTAAAAGCAAACCAGAGATTTAGAGTGGTTCGGTCAGTCTTGACCTACTCCACTTTTGGCTTCCTCCTCCGATGAGGTCACCGACGTCAACTAGCTGCCTTCCTTCAATGGGCGAAGGCTAACTGCCCTTTTACAGTTTCTCTCCTTTTGACAGGCTCAGGAGACAACCTTTACAGATCCTTTCTCTCCTCTCTTTACAACTCAAGACTTGAAGAACAGAAGGAGGAGAACTTTAGGACTTTACACAAATTTGAGCTCTTAGAATCACTGAAAAGATCAAGAATTCGGTGTGGATCTATATCCTTTCAGTGTTGAATGGGTGGGGTATTTATAGGCCCCAACCCAATTCAAATCTGGAGCTCAAAACGATCAAATCCCGGAATTTCGGGATCAGGCGGTCGCACCTCTTGACTGGAGAGGTGGCACCGCCTGGCAGAGCTCGAAGACTGAGCTCAGGCGATTGCACCTCTCTGCCAGAGCTCGAAGACTGAGCTCGATGGTTGCATCGCCTGGCAGAGCTCGAAGTCTGAGCTCGGTGGTTGCATCACCTAGCAGAGCTCGAAACTGAGCTCAGGCTGATGCACCTCTCTGCCAGAGCTCGAAGACTGAGCTCGGTGGTTGCACCACTTGGCAGAGCTCGAAGTCTGAGCTCGGTGGTTGCATCACCTGGCAGAGCTCGAAACTGAGCTCAGGCTGATGCACCACTCTGCCAGAGCTCGAAGACTGAGCTCGGTGGTTGCACCGCCTGGCAGAGCTCGAAACTTGAGCTCTGGTGGTGCTACCTCTTGACAGAGGAGGTTGCACCGCCCAGTCTCGCTTGGAGACTGAGCCCTGGGCGGTTGCACCGCCTGGCTGGGGCGGTTGCACCGCCCAGTCTCGCTGGGAGACATATCCTGGGCGGTTGCACCGCTTGGCTGGGGCGGTTGCACCGCCCAGTCTCGCAGCCCTGGCGGTTGCACCTCCTGGCCTAGGCGGTTGCACCGCCTGGTGCAATCAGGGTCCGAATGGTTCGCTCCATTCGGCCCAATTTGAATCTTTTCAGGGGCCCAATTGCCCCAAGATTAAGCTAATGGGATCACCTCCTATTTTCAAGCTTAATCATCGTGCTAACTACGATTAACTCTAAGACAACTTCTGCAGCTATGCTTCGATGCGTCAATCGCTTCTTCCGGCGAGTTTCCGGCGAACTTCCGTCGATCATCCGATAAGCCCTCGGTGATCCTTCTGCGGACATCCGGCATACTCCTGGACTTTGCGACGATCCACTTGGCGAGTTCCGACGAGCTTCGCTTGGCAAGCTTCTGGACTTCTCGGATCTGTTCTCACTGAACCTCCGACGACCGTCCGAACTTCCGTCGAACTCTCGAACTCCCAACGTGATCATGATCTTGACTCCGGCGCAACACATGCTGCTTGTCTTACTCTCATCGTAGTTAATCCTGCACACTTATCTCAACACATAGATTAGATAACAAATGACAATTGATTTCATCATCAAAATCCGAGATTCAACAATCTCCCCCTTTTTGATGATGACAATCAATTGATAAAGGAGTTGTCCTTAACTCCCCCTATCTATATGCCATAGTTGAGATAAGTCAACCTTGAATTCAAGACCTAAGAATTCAAGTGACATATTGATAAGTTAGATCAGTTAAACTTATCAATGCTCCCATCATGATGCCCATCATGATGTATCTCTTCAAGAATGATGTCAAGGCATGACATACATCATCAAGTTTGTATGATAGTGTTTGTAACTATTCATCATGTAATCATATAAAGCTACGAAAGACTTTTACATGATGCACACATTTGAGATTTTCTAGCAAGTTTGCATTTACTTCACAAGATAGAATATCAAATCAAGACATGATGCAAACTATAGCACATGTTCACATATCTCTTGGTGATGCAAGGATGGCATAACTATAACATTGTTTATAGCATCACTCAAGTATTTGCAACTATGACATAGACATAATTATGGCAGTTCAGCTATGACATAGTGTTTATCAATTCATATGTTTCTCCCCCTTTGTCATCAACAAAAAGCATGATAGCATTATCAAGCACATAAAGGAAGTCATGACACATATAATACTTTGAATATCTCTTTATTGTTTGTTGCTTGAAGGAGGAAAGTCATTTTTCAAAAAGTTTTCATAAGAGTGTACAGGAAAATCCCATTTTTAGCATACAAACCGAAAAATGAACTTCTTACATGCATTTGGTTAAAAATATTTGTCACATAATTTGCAACATGTTATTTGATCAAGCGATGTCAAGGCATGTAATAGTAATAACATCCGAAAAATTTAAGTATTTGGATACATCAACATTCCTAATTCTCTTCTTATGTAATCAAATTGTTCTTCACATAGGGGTTTTGTAAAGATATCAGCTAGTTGATGTTTGGTATCAATAAACTCTATGGTTACATCATGATTAGTGACATGATCTCGTATAAAGTGATGTCTAATATCAATGTGTTTTGTTCTTGAGTGTTGTATAGGATTTTTAGTTAAGCATATTGCACTCGTGTTATCACATTTAATGGGAATATCTTTAAGATTCACTTTGTAATCTTCTAAAGTGTTTTTCATCCATACAACTTGTGCACAGCATACACTTGCTGCAATGTATTCAGCTTCGGTTGTTGATAGAGCAACCGAGTTTTGTTTCTTAGATGACCAGGATACAAGGGCATGTCCTAAAAATTGACATGATCCTGATGTGCTTTTTCTGTCTAGTCTACAGCCAGCGATGTCCGCATCAGCATAAGCTGTTAATTCAAAATTTTCTGATTTTGGGTACCATAATCCTAGATTGGTAGTTCCATTAAGATATCTGAGTATTCTTTTGACTGCTTTGAGATGAGATATCTTAGGGTCTGATTGAAATCTAGCACAAAGTCCTACACTGAACATGATGTCTGGTCTGGTGGCAGTGAGGTAAAGTAAACTTCCTATCATACCCCTATAGGTTTTTTGATCGAAGCTTTCTCCATTCTCATCAATTTCTAACTTAGTGGAGGTGCTCATAGGAGTGTCAATGGCTTTTGAATTATTCATTTTGAACTTCTTTAGCAAACTCACAGCATATTTGGTTTGACTAATAAAGATGTCATTGCTTAGTTGTTTGATTTGTAGGCCTAAGAAGAATGTTAACTCTCCCATTAGACTCATTTCGAATTCACGACTCATAGTTTTCGCAAAGGATTCACAAAGAGATTCATTTGTAGAACCAAAGATAATATCATCAACATAAATTTGAACAATGAGAAAATTGTTTTCAAAGTTCTTGATGAATAATGTAGTATCAACCTTGCCTTTTATGAAATTATTTTCAATAAGAAAAGAACTAAGTCTCTCATACCAAGCCCTAGGAGCTTGTTTTAAACCATAGAGAGCTTTAGTTAATCTAAACACATGATTAGGGAGACTATTATTTTCAAATCCAGGAGGTTGTTCAACATAGACTTCTTCGGAAATAAAGCCATTAAGAAAGGCGCTTTTAACATCCATTTGAAACAACTTAAAATTATTACTGCTAGCGTAGGCAAGGAGCATCCTTATGGCTTCCAATCGTGCCACAGGAGCGAAGGTTTCTTCGTAATCGATACCTTCTTCTTGGTTGAAACCTTTGGCCACTAATCTAGCCTTGTTTCTAACCACGATACCATTTTCATTTTGCTTGTTTCTGAAGACCCATTTAGTACCAATAACTAGATGATCATTTGGCCTAGGAACAAGCTTCCACACTTCATTTCTCTCAAATTGATTTAATTCATCTTGCATTGCGATAATCCATGAATCATCTTTCATGGCTTCATCAACGCATTTGGGTTCAATTTGGGAGAGAAAGGCGGTATTTGCACAAAAGGTTTTAAGAGAAGATCGTGTTTGAACTCCCTTTGATGTGTCTCCTAAGATTAGCTCCTTAGGATGAGCATCTACATACTTCCAATCCTTGGGTAAGGAAATCTGAGAAGTGGATGCATCCAAGTTGCTAGTTGGAGACGGGGTCTCGTTTAAATTTAAAGAGTCAAAATTAACATCATCGTCAAGATCATTTTTCGTGATTTCAGAAGTCTCATTGAAAACAACATGAATGGATTCTTCAATAATTAGAGTTCTTTTATTAAAGATATGAAAGGCTTTAGAAACTGTAGAATAACCAAGAAAGATTCCTTCATCGGATTTAGCATCAAATTTTCCTAAGTTGTCTTTTTCATTCAAGATAAAACACTTACACCCAAAGACTTTGAAATATGAAACGTTGGGTTTTTTATTGTTCCATAACTCATAGGGAGTTTTGGTTAGTAGAGGTCTCACTAGAACTCTATTTAAGATATAGCATGCAGTATTTACGGCTTCGGCCCAAAAATATTTGGGTAGGTTATGTTCATTCAACATGGTTCTTGCCATTTCTTGTAAATTTCGATTTTTTCTTTCTACAACTCCATTTTGTTGAGGGTTTCTAGGAGTAGAGAAATTATGGTTGTATCCATTGAGTTCACAAAATTCTTGAAAATCATGGTTTTGAAATTCACCACCATGATCACTTCTAATTGACGAAATCATAGAACCTTTCTCATTCTGAACGAGTTTGCAAAACTTGGTAAAAGATCTAAGGCATTCACTTTTCTGTTTTAAAAAGTAAGTCCATGTGTATCTGCTATAGTCATCTATGATGACGAAAGCGTATTTGCTACCTCCTAGGCTTGATGTGGAGATGGGTCCGAACAAGTCCATATGGATCAATTGTAAGGGCCTAGAGGTGCTTACTTGATTTTTAGATTTGAAGCTACTCTTAATTTGTTTACCTAATTGGCAGGCATCACATACATTATCTTTGATGAACTTGATATGAGGAATTCCTCTTACAAGTTCTTTGGATGATATTTGAGTGATTAGCTTCATGCTAGCATGACCTAATCTTTTGTGCCATATCCAAGCATTCTCATTTAAAGCAGAAAAACATGTTTCATTACATAAATCATTGATGTCAATAGTGTATACGTTATTTTGTTTTAATGCAATCATAGATATGTTTTTGTGAGGGTTTTCAATGACGCAAGCATTAGATTCAAATCTGATAATATATCCTTTATCACACAATTGACTAATGCTCAGGAGGTTATGTTTTAGACCATCAACTAGCAAAACATCTTCAATAGAAAAGTTGGATTTGTTACCTATGGTTCCTTTGCCAATGATTTTACCCTTGTTGTTGTCTCCGAAGGTGACATATCCTTCGTTTATGCTAGAGAGCTTAGAGAATTGGGATGAATCTCCGGTCATATGCCTTGAGCATCCACTGTCAAGGTACCATCTCTTGCTCCTAGCTTGCGATGGTTTAGTTTTCTACAAGAAAGGATGATGTTTAGGTACCCATTTGCTTTTGGGTTCCTCACAAATAGATCTACATTTTTTATCATGTTGCATAGAATTTGTCATGGTTCCTTTAGGAACCCATATCAATTTGTTTGGACTCAATTTCCTGAATGGACAATAATGTGTCTTGTGACCAAACTTACAACAAAAGTTGCATTTGCTTCTAACATGTAAGATGGGGCCTTTTACAAAGGTAGTTGGATATTGGTGAGGACTCCTCACAAATCCAATCCCACTTCTTTTGGGAGCATGACCTTTGTTTGTAAGGATCATGTTTAATGACTTGCTACCAACCTCGAATTTCTTCAAGGTGTCCTTAAGTAGCAAGTTTTCTTTTTGACAGATTTCTAGATCATGACATTTTATACATGAATTTAAACTATCATGATATTCGATTTTTAACTTATTAAAATCACAAGTAAGACTATCATGTACATTTTTTAGCAATTTGTATTTTCTATTTATAACTTTGCATTCATCAAATAAATCATGAAAGGCATTTAATAATTCATCGAAAGATAAATCAGCATCTAATAAATCCGTTACCTCCTCTCCGATGGCCATTAAGGCGTAATGAGCAACTTGCTCGGTGTTGGACTCCTCTTCTTCAGATGCGCTCGAGTCATCCCATGTTGCTTGAAGAGCCTTCTTCTTTGATGTTCTTCTTTTGACTTGGGGACAATCATTCTTGTAGTGTCTCGGCTTTTTACATTCGTAGCAGATCACTTGGTCCTTCTTGGGTTCAAGTTTATTTTTCACATCGTTTTTAAACTTGTTTCTTTTGAAGAATTTCTTAAACTTTTTTGTCAAAAGTGCCAAGTCATCATCACAGTCCTCATCACTTGAGTTTTCTCTCAAGTGGCATTCAGAAGTTTTAAGTGCCATATCCTTCCTGTTCTTTGGAAGGATATCTTCTTGCTCTTCATGAGCTTTGCAGGTCATTTCGTAGGTCATTAATGACCCGATTAGTTCTTCAAGAGGAAAGTTGCGCAGATCTTTTGCCTCTTGAATGGCAGTGACTTTAGGATCCCAACTTTTAGGAAGGGATCTTAGTATTTTATTTACGAGTTCAAAATCCGAAAAACTTTTTCCGAGTCCTTTTAGACCGTTGACGACATCCGTGAAACGGGTAAACATGTCGCCAATGGTTTCACTCGGTTTCATTCGGAAAAGTTCAAAAGAATGCAGCAACAGATTGATTTTTGACTCTTTCACTCTACTTGTGCCCTCGTGGGTCACTTCAAGTGTGTGCCAAATATCAAATGCAGTTTCGCAAGTTGAAACACGATTAAACTCGTTTTTATCAAGTGCGCAAAATAAGGCATTCATAGCCTTTGCATTAAGAGCGAAAGCCTTCTTTTCCAACTCATTCCAATCGATCATTGGAAGAGAAGACTTTGCAAATCCGTTTTCAACAAGGTTCCACAGTTCAAAATCCATAGAAATAAGAAAGATCCTCATTCGGGTCTTCCAGTAGGTGTAGTCCGTTCCACTGAACATGGGTGGACGTGTAATAGAATGCCCCTCTTGGTTTCCGGCGTATGCCATCTCTCTTGGGTTATAATCCTTTAGAGAGTTAACCTTGCTCTGATACCAATTGTTAGGATCGAGAGCACTAAGAGGGGGGGGGGGTGAATTAGTGCAGCGGAAATCTTACAGCGATTTTAAAAAACGAAAGCTGCGTTCGTCCGATAAAAAACGATTTCGATATAAAAGCAGAATCACAGTGCAGTTTGCGTCTAAGCGCAGTTTGCGTCTAAGCGCAGTTTGCGTCTAAACACAGTTTGCGTCTAAGCACAGTTTGCGTCTAAGCGCAGTTTGCGTCTAAACTCAGTTTTACGTCCAAATGCAGTTTTACGTCTAAACGTAGTTTTACGTCTAAACGCAGTTTTACGTCTAAACGCAGTTTTGCGTCTAAACGCAGTTTTGCGTCTAAACGCAGTTTTACGTCTAAACGCAGTTTTACGTCTAAACGCAGTTTTGCATCTAAACGCAGTTTTACGTCTAAACGTAATTTTACGTCTAAATGTAGTTTTGCGTCTAAAAACAGTTTTGAACCTTGAAAAGCATTTTACGTAGAAAGCAATTTGCAGTTATAAATGGAATCCGAATGTAAGCGTAAACTGCAGTGTGAAGATCGTACGAAAACACGATTTACGTTTGAATGCAGATTCTGAAAGATCAGAGCTTAGAAACTCGTTCGTAAAGGCGCAGAGGGCAGTAGCAATGTATGAGGTTTGCAGTAATGATAAAGTGCTCAAGGTAAAAGCAAACCAGAGATTTAGAGTGGTTCGGTCAGTCTTGACCTACTCCACTTTTGGCTTCCTCCTCCGACGAGGTCACCGACGTCAACTAGCTGCCTTCCTTCAATGGGCGAAGGCTAACTGCCCTTTTACAGTTTCTCTCCTTTTGACAGGCTCAGGAGACAACCTTTACAGATCCTTTCTCTCCTCTCTTTACAACTCAAGACTTGAAGAACAGAAGGAGGAGAACTTTAGGACTTTACACAAATTTGAGCTCTTAGAATCACTGAAAATATCAAGAATTCGGTGTGGATCTATATCCTTTCAGTGTTGAATGGGTGGGGTATTTATAGGCCCCAACCCAATTCAAATCTGGAGCTCAAAACGATCAAATCCCGGAATTTCGGGATCAGGCGGTCGCACCTCTTGACTGGAGAGGTGGCACCGCCTGGCAGAGCTCGAAGACTGAGCTCAGGCGATTGCACCTCTCTGCCAGAGCTCGAAGACTGAGCTCGATGGTTGCATCGCTTGGCAGAGCTCGAAGTCTGAGCTCGGTGGTTGCATCACCTGGCAGAGCTCGAAACTGAGCTCAGGCTGATGCACCTCTCTGCCAGAGCTCGAAGACTGAGCTCAGTGGTTGCACCGCCTGGCAGAGCTCGAAGTCTGAGCTCGGTGGTTGCATCACCTGGCAGAGCTCGAAACTGAGCTCAGGCTGATGCACTACTCTGCCAGAGCTCGGTGGTTGCACCGCCTGGCAGAGCTCGAAACTTGAGCTCTGGCGGTGCTACCTCTTGACAGAGGAGGTTGCACCGCCCAGTCTCGCTTGGAGACTGAGCCCTGGGCGGTTGCACCGCTTGGCTGGGGCGGTTGCACCGCCCAGTCTCGCAGCCCTGGCGGTTGCACCTCCTGGCCTAGGCGGTTGCACCGCCTGGTGCAATCAGGGTCCGAATGGTTCGCTCCATTCGGCCCAATTTGAATCTTTTCAGGGGCCCAATTGCCCCAAGATTAAGCTAATGGGATCACCTCCCATTTTCAAGCTTAATCATCGTGCTAACTACGATTAACTCTAAGACAACTTCTGCAGCTATGCTCCGATGCGTCAATCGCTTCTTCCGGCGAGTTTCCGGCGAACTTCCGTCGATCATCCGATAAGCCCTCGGTGATCCTTCTGCGGACATCCGGCATACTCCTGGACTTTGCGACGATCCACTTGGCGAGTTCCGACGAGCTTCGCTTGGCAAGCTTCTGGACTTCTCGGATCTGTTCTCACTGAACCTCCGACGACCGTCCGAACTTCCGTCGAACTCTCGAACTTCCAATGTGATCATGATCTTGACTCCGGCGAAACACCTGCTGCTTGTCTTACTCTCATCGTAGTTAATCCTGCACACTTATCTCAACACATAGATTAGATAACAAATGACAATTGATTTCATCATCAAAATCCGAGATTCAACAGTTTTCAATGAAATTTTTGAGTTAAATAAAAATGATTTTGATGATGATATTTGTTTTGAAAATTTCAATTTAAATGAACCCTCTCCTCAAAATAGCAACTTGGATGCATATTCTTCCTTGCCTAAGGAATGGAAGTATGTAGATGCTCATCCAAATGAGCTAATTCTTGGAGATACATCAAAAGGGGTTCAAACTCGTTCATCCTTCAAGAATTTTTATGCTAATGTCGCCTTCCTTTCTCAAATCGAACCTAAATGCATTG
Source organism: Musa acuminata AAA Group (assembly GCF_036884655.1). Lineage (NCBI taxonomy): Eukaryota > Viridiplantae > Streptophyta > Magnoliopsida > Zingiberales > Musaceae > Musa > Musa acuminata. The sequence goes on along the minus strand of NC_088331.1, from coordinate 32,434,301 downwards.
ACGAGGCCTTGAAAGATGATTCTTGGGTCATTGCAATGCAAGAGGAATTGAACCAATTTGAAAGGAATGAGGTATGGAAGCTTGTTCCTAGACCTAGTGACCATTTAGTCATTGGTACTAAATGAGTCTTTAGAAATAAGAAAGATGAATGCGATATCGTGATTAGAAACAAGGCTAACTTAGTGGCCAAAAGTTTCAACCAAGAAGAAGGTATCAACTACGCAGAAACCTTTGCTCCTGTGGCAAGATTAGAAGCCATTAGGATGCACCTTGCCTATGCTAGTAGTAATAATTTTAAACTATTTCAAATGGATGTCAAAAGTGCCTTCTTGAATGGTTTTATTTCTGAAGAAGTATATGTCGAACAACCTCCTGGATTTTAAAATTCTCTTCTTCCTAATCATGTATTCAAATTGACTAAGACTTTCTATGGCCTGAAACAAGCTCCTAGAGCTTGATATGAAAGGCTTAGTTCCTTTCTTATTTTAAATAATTTTACCAAAGACAAGGTTGATACTACATTGTTTATCAAACACTTTGAAAATAATATTTTTATTATGCAAATTTATGTTGACGATATTATTTTTGGTTCTTCGGATGAATCATTGTGTGAATCATTTGCCAAGTGTATAAGTCATGAATTTGAAATGAGTATAATGTGTGAATTAACCTTCTTTTTAGGATTGTAAATTAAATAACTTAATGATGATATATTTCTTAATCAATCTAAATATACATTAGAATTGTTAAAATGATTTAACATGGATGGTTCAAAAGTGATAAACACTCCTATGAGTACTTCGACGAAGTTAGATATGGATGAAAATGGTGAGAATTTCGATCAAAAAACGTATAGGGGAATGATATGTAGTCTACATTATCTCACCGCGACTAGACCGGATATCATGTTTAGTGTATGACTTTGTTCTATGTTTCAATATAATCCTAAATTATCTCATCTTAAGAGTATCAAAAGAATATTTAGATATGTTAAAGGAACTCCCAATTTAGGATTGTGGTATCCGAAATCCGATAAATTTGATTTAATAGCTTATGCAGATGTGGATTTTGGTGGATGTAGGATAGATAGAAAAAGTATATCCGGAACATGCCAATTTTTAGGAAATGCACTTGTTTCTTGGACTTCCAAGAAACAAAACTTAGTTGCACTATCTACGGTGGAAGTCGAATACATTGCTGCAAGTGCATGCTATGCACAAGTAGTTTGGATGAAGAATACATTAGAAGACTATGGAATTTACTTGAAAAACATTCCCATAAAATGTGATAATACAAGTGTCATATGTCTTACCAAAAATCTAATTCAACACTCTAGAATTAAGCATATCAACGATAGGCATCATTTCATACACGATCATGTCCTTGACAATAATGTCGTTCTAGAGTTTATTGACACAAAGCATCAATTAGCAAACATCTTTACAAAAGCTTTAAATGAAGACCAATTTGACTTCATTAGAAGGGAACTAGGCATGTTAAATTGTCCCTGAGAATAAGCTTGTTTGAATGTATTTTACGAAAAGTTTTTCATCCTCTTTCCGTTCTTTCATGGATTTGATTTCTTCCTTCTCTTTCGATTCCAAATGACATATTAAAGTGCAACCCAAGATCCTATCCTATCTTGAGCCAAACACCTCTGAAAAACAAAAAGGGGGAGGAAAGAATTTTTTTTTTCTTTCTTTTCTCTTCCTTGGCATGCCAACGGTGGCACCGCCAAAACCGACGGTAGCACCGCCTGAGCGCTCGGTCGCCAAGCGGCGGCACCGCTCGGATTGGTGGTGGCATCGCCCGAGACCCCCTTTATAAGAAGAGGGGTTAGGGCTGGCGGTGGAACCACCCCCAACCCATGAGAAATTGGTTCAAGCTCTCCCACAACTCCTTCAAAACTTCTCTAACCCTCATTCCAACCTTTAGAAGCCTAGGAGAGGGATTCTTGTTAGTTCAAGCTCTCCATCCTTCAAGGAATTTTTCATTAGGTAAAATCTGAAATATTTCCTTCCTCTTATCATTATTTTGCCTACTCTTCACAGTTTCATATTCTTGATCCATCATCTTGTCTAGATAATGGCTCCTAAGAGACCAACAAGATCAAAAGGGAAAAGGGTTGAAGGAGATTTATATGACCAAAATCTTTTTAGATTTAAAGAAGTAGCTCTTAGGTTTTCAAATTTCGAAACAAGAACTATACATAAAGGTAAACATGTTGATCTAGATGAACTAGGAAACTTAAAACCTATTAGGTGGTTTGCATATCTAGATGCCTTACCTCTCCTACAAATCAATGAACCAATTTATCCTAGGTTAATTATGCTATTTTATGCAAACTTATGTGTGGACAACGAAAGCCTAAGTACTTACCTTTTAGGAACACAAATTAGAATCTTTGATAGTACTATTTGTGAACTAATTGGAATTTCTAAAAATGATAGGGGTTGTTACTTTAGAAATAAATGGGATGTAAATATAATTGGAGCAACTTACTCCGAAGCCTTAGAAACTATCTTTGAAAATCCAAACCCAGGCATGATACCCAAAAGTTACGAGCACTTACTACCCTTTAACTCTAAAATTCTTCATCACATCATGACTAGCATACTACTTCCCAAGCAATTTCATCTTGATGAAATGAGTCAAATAGAGCTAAGCACCATATACTAGATTATAACCGGACAACATAATTACTTTAGATAGTTAATCCGGCAACACATGCAGGATATAATAGCTAAAGATACTATGTTACCATATGGGGGGTTAATTACTCGATTAATACTTGCCCATGATATTTGTGTCTCGCTTGATGAAGAAACAATTTAAGTTGATCGATTTAACACCATCAATAGAAATCTACTAAAAAGACTTAGGTGTGCATTTAGCAATGGTATATGGGTTAGGCAACCTAGAAGGACTGATCCAATTCCCCCACCAGTAGAACACCCCGAAACACTAATTTGTAGGGGAAATGAATCTCCTCCTCCTAGTCCCTTTGGTGCAGCACTGAACAACTCATTATGGCAGAATTGCATCAGATCAAATCACAACAAGACCAACTCAAATCATAGCAAGAGCAAATTCAAATTCAGCAAATTGAAATTTTGAAGGAACTGCAGCAAATGAATCAAAAAATAGATGTCATGTATAAGAACTATGGATTTCCTCCTACAGATTAATCGATATGTCTTCTTATTCTGTTACCTTGACATGCGATCCTTGTATATTACTCTTAATGCTAAGTTAAAGTTTTATCATCTTCTTTCTTTTGCATGAAAGCCATGCTTTTTTAAATTTGAATGAAAGCTGAATTTTTGAAATGCATTCTAGATGAATGCTAATTTTTTTTATGAAATGAATTCTGGATGAATGCTGAATTTTTTTTTTAAGATGAATTCTGGTTAAATGGTGATTTTTTTAAAGATGAATTTTGGATGAATGCTGAATTTTGTATAATTTTATGAATCCCGAATGATCAATCTTCATGGTGAATTTTCAATCACAAATTGTATGCTTAAAAGTCTCATCTCCTTTTTGTTAATCACAAAGGGGGAGAAGAATGAGTAAAAAATTGATGAATTATATGCCAATGTGATGGTATGACTTATATCAATTGAAGCTTATGTTAATGCAAATGTCTTGTATGCATCGAAAACATGACTTATATCAATTGCAAGAACATGTATTAATGCAAGAAGAATGAGTAAAAGATTGATGCCAATGTGAAAGCATGACTTATCTGAATAGCAAGAGCCTGTGTAAATGATAAATCACAAAACTCCTTGAGATTATTGCAAGTTTTTAGATTGCTTTATCATGCCTCACATTTATGAGATTCATGCTGAAAGTTCACATCTCTTGTTGAAATGATATTTATCTTCATTCGACTTGAAAATGATTTTCATAACTGGAAATTATGAGAAATATGAAGTTTCATATTTGCTCACGCTTATAGAGAATAATGATAAGTTCAACGAATAGAACTTATCGGGTTAGGCTTGAATTTAAAGAGATTGAATTCAAGTGTTTTTATCTTCTCATAAGATGGCATAAAGATAGGGGGAGTTATGTTTATCTCCATCATCAATTGATTGTCATCATAAAAAATGGGGAGATTTTTGAATCTCGAATTTTGATGATAAAATTAATTGATGGGTAAATTGATCTAATCCATATTATTGAGTTAAGTATGCAGGATTAACTACGATAGCTTGAACATAAAGCAATGATACTGGAGTCAAGATTCGATGGGTGTTTGAGAGTCTGAAGATTCGTTTGAGATGCTACCGGAA
>NC_088331.1:32407500-32425000 GCF_036884655.1 Musa acuminata AAA Group | reverse complement strand
GATGGCATCGTCGTGGTACAATCTTTGAGACTGTGTCAAGCGGTGGTACCGCCAAGTTTGGGCGGTGGAATCGCCCCTAGCAGGGTGCCAAGCGGTGGTACCACCCAATGGCAGGGAGCCAGGCAGTGGTACCGCCAGACTGGGTGATGGTACTGCCTAGTGCAGTATTAGTGTCAGACTGACACTAGCGGTGGTACCGCCCAAACCTAGGAAACCCGAGATGAGATGTTTTTAGGCTCCAAGTTCGAATCAACTTGAGGCCTATAAATACTCATCTCATCATTGGTTAACACACACAAGCACAGAGAATTTTAAAGTAAGTAAACGCTATAGAAATTACTTGAGAAATCCCTCCTCTAGCTTAAACTTAGAATTCTGTTTAGAGAGAAGTGTGTGTGCTTGTAAAGGTTGTCTCCTAAACCTGTGAAAAGGAGAAGAGGGGTGTAAAAGGTGGTTGGTCTTCACCTATTAAAGGAAGACCGATAGTGGATACCAGTGGCCTTGATAGAAGAGGAATCGGTGGAGTGGATGTAGGTCACGACGATCGAACCACTATAAAATTGGCATGTTCTCAGGTTTGCATTTCTATTGTTGCCATTTACTTTACTGCAAATCATTTTACTTGTTTACTATCTTCAATACATTTATGAACACGTGTTTTAAGTTAAGTCTCTGAAATTGATTTTTATCGCACGAAAGAATTTTCCAAAACCGACGTATTTTACTGTTGCACTAATTCACCCCTCCCTCTTAGTGCCGACTCATTCCTAACAGTTGGTATCAGAGTCTCGTATTTCTCATTTGGTTTAACACCCAAGAGAAATGGCTCTTTTCGGCTTTCAAGAGGGTCACTCTCTCTTTCATCCTCCCTTGTTCAATGGAATGGACTACACATATTGAAAAACTTGAATGAGAGTTTTCTTGCTTTCTTTGGATTTGAACTTATCGAATATTGTCGAAAGCAGTTTTCGAAGGTCTTCTCTTCTAATGAACCATTGAAATGATTTGGAGAAGAAGACTTTTTTCTTAAATGCTAGAGCTATGAACGCTCTATTTTGTACTTTGGATAAAACTGAGTTTTGTTAGGATCGGAGCGGCACTAAGAGGGGGGGGGGGTGAATTAGTGCAGCGGATTAAAACGTCGGTTTTGACAAATCTTTCGTACGATAAAAATCGAACTCGGAAGTGCTTAACTTGAAGGCATATTCGCAAAGTTGTGCAACAAATTTAGCCCAAACCAAGTCTAATTTTGGGCCCAGTTGGCCCCTAACCAAGATATAGGATTATCTCTTAATCCTAATCCTAATTACAAGCGAACTACATAACTAAAAACATCATAAGCAAGTTATCAACCGTGAACGTCGAGTCTTGTTCCAGCGAGCTTTCCGACGAACTTCTTTCGACGGACTCCCAGCAAGCTCCCGATCTTGTGATGACTTTAACGAGTAGCCGAGCCTTCTCGGTGATCTCCGTGAACCTCCGACGATCTCTTCGGCGAACTTCCAAAAATTCCGACAGGTTCCCGATTTCTTCTCGGTTGGTTCCGGCAGCATCTCCGACGATTCTTCGGACTCTTAAACGTCCATCGAACTTGACTCTGGTATTCTTGCTTTGTGTTTTCTGGTTATCGTAGTTAATCCTGCACACTTAACTCAATAATATGGATTATATCAATTAACCCATCAATTGATTTTATCATCAAAATCCGAGATTCAACAATCTCCCCATTTTTTATGATGACAATCAATTGATGACGTAGTTAAACATAACTCCCCCTATCTATATGCTATATTATGAGAAGATAAAAACACTTGAATTCCATCCCATTGAATTCAAGTATAAACCTATAAGTTCTAACCGTTGAACTTATGGTTATTCTCATTAAGCAATAGTAAATACGAAACTTCGATGAAAATCATTTTTAAGTCGAACGATAAGAGACAATTTTTACTACGACACGAGATAAAGATTTTCAACATGAATTTCATGATATAAATGTAAGGCATGCTTTCAATATGATCAATCAATCTTGTGATATTCTCAAATATTTTGCAAGGCATATAAGACATTCATATCGCACAAGCTTTTGTAATTCATATTAGTCATGTTATCGATGCGCATAAGACATTTTCATTGAGTCATGCTATCGAAATGGTATAAGTCATCACTTAGTCATCACTTCTCCCCCTTTGTCATCAACAAAAAGGGAATGAGACTTGAAGCACATAATTTGTGATTATAACATCAGGAATTCAGCATTGATCATACAAAAATTCATCATTCAAAATTAAGTATGCTAAAATATCTACGCAGAGTTCATCTTAAAGGAAAATTCAGCATTCATCTATTTTATCAAATCTCTTCTTTCTATAAATAACAAAAATTGTAGGTGTACAAGGAAGAGATTGTGATTAACAAAAAAGATTTCAAGTAGTAACTCCAATGAGTCAAGATCATAATTCAAATGCAAACTCATTCAAATTCAAATCATCAACTTGAAAGTCATAATCAAGACATCAAAATCAATTTCGAGATTCACAAAATGTCATTAATCTTGATCAGATGGGAGCGGTGTTTGACTCAAGATAGGATAAGGTAATTTAACGTGTCATTTAGAATCGAAAGAGAAGGATCAAATTCACCGAGGAACGGAGAGAGGATGAAAAACTTTATGGAAAATCCATTCAAACAAGTTTATTCTTAGGGACAATTTAACATACCTAATTCCCTTCTAATGAATTCAAATTGGTCTTCATTCAAAGCTTTTGTAAATATATCTGCTAATTGATGCTTTGTGTCAATGAATTCTAGAACAACATTATTGTTAAGGACATGATCGCGTATCAAATGATGCCTAATGTCGATGTGCTTAGTTCTAGAGTACTGAATTGGATTTTTGGTGAGGCATATGGCACTAGTATTATCACATTTTATGGGAATATTTTTGAAGTGAATTCCATAGTCTTCTAATGTATTTTTCATCCAAACAACTTGTGCACAGCATACACTTGCAATAATGTATTCGGCTTCCACCGTAGATAGTGCAACTGAATTTTGTTTCTTGGAAGTCCAAGAAACAAGTGCATGTCCTAAAAATTGGCATGTTCCAGATGTACTTTTTCTATCTATCCTGCATCCGCCAAAATCGACATCTGCATAAGCTATTAAATCAAATTTTTCAGATTTTGGATACCACAATCCTAAATTTGGAGTTCCTTTAAGATACCTAAATATTCTTTTAACACTCTTAAGATGGGATAATTTAGGATTAGATTGAAACCTAGCGCAAAGTCCTATACTAAACATAATATCCGGTCTAGTCGCGGTGAGGTAGAGTAGACTACCTATCATTCCCCTATATATTTTTTGATCGAAATTTTCACTATTTTCATCCATATCTAACTTAGTCAAAGTACTCATAGGGGTGCTTATTGCTTTTGAATTATCCATGTTAAATCGTTTTAACAATTCTAATGTATATTTAGATTGGTTAAGAAATATGCCATCACTAAGTTGTTTGATTTGTAATCCTAAAAAGAAAGTTAATTCACCCATTAAACTCATTTCAAATTCATGACTCATACATTTGGCAAATGATTCACATAGTGATTCATCCGAGGAGCCAAAAATAATATCGTCAACATAAATTTGCACAATAAGAAAATTACTTTCAAAATGTTTAATAAACAATGTAGTATCAACCTTGCCTTTGGTAAAATTATTTAAAATAAGAAATGAACTAAGCCTTTCATACTAAGCTCTAGGAGCTTGTTTCAAGCCATACAGAGCCTTAGTCAATTTGAATACATGATTAGAAAGAAGAGAATTTTTAAATCCGGGAGGTTGTTTGACATACACTTCTTCGGAAATAAAACCATTCAAGAAAGCACTTTTGACATCCATTTGAAATAGTTTAAAATTATTACTACTAGCATAGGCAAGGAGCATCCTTATGGCTTCTAATCGAGCCACGGAAGCAAAGGTTTCTTCATAATCGATACCTTCTTCTTGGTTGAAACCTTTGACCACTAATCTAGCCTTGTTTCTAACCACGATACCATTTTCGTCTTGCTTGTTTCTAAAGACCCATTTAGTACCAACGACTAAATGGTCACTAGGTCTAGGAACAAGCTTCTATACCTTATTCCTCTCAAATTGATTCAATTCCTCTTGCATTGCAATAACCCAAAAATCATCTTTTATGGCCTCGTCAATGCATTTAGGTTCGATTTGAGAAAGGAAGGCGCCGTTAGCACAAAAATTCTTGAAAGAGGAACGAGTTTGAACCCCTTTTGATGTATCTCCTATAATTAGCTCCTTTGGATGAGCATCTATATACTTCCATTCCTTGGGTAAGGAAATTTCGGAAGAAGGTGATCCAAGTTGCTATTTTGAGGAGGGGGTTCATTTAAATTCAAATTATCAAAACCAAGATCATCATCAAAATCATTTTTCTTTAAATTAGAAATTTCATTAAAAACTACATGAATAGACTCTTCTATTACTAAGGTTCTTTTGTTAAAAACCCGAAAAGCTTTAGAAACGAAATAGTAACCAAAAAAGATGCCTTCATCGGATTTAGCATCAAATTTTCCTAAGGCATCCCTTTCATTCAAAATAAAGCATTTATAACCGAAAACTTTAAAATAAGAAATATTTGGTTTTTTGTTATTCCATAATTCATAGGGAGTTTTTGATAGGGATGGTCTTATTAGGACTCTATTCATGATGTAGCAAGTCGTATTTACGGCTTCGGCCCAAAAATACTTAGGTAAACTATGTTCATTTAACATCGTTCTTGCCATTTCTTGTAGGTTTCTATTTTTTCTTTCAACTACTCCATTTTGTTAGGGATTCCTTAGAGTGGAGAAGTTGTGATTGTATCCATTAACTTCACAAAAATTTTGAAAGTCATGGTTTTGAAATTCGCCACCGTGATCACTCTGAATTGATGAAATCATTAAACCTTTTTCGTTTTGAGTTAGTTTACAAAATTTAGAGAAACACTTGAAACAATCACTTTTGTGAGCTAAGAAATAGGTCCAAGTGTATCTAGTATAGTCATCCATAATTACAAATGCATATTTGCTTCCCCCTAGACTTGTCGTGTCAATTGGTCCAAATAAATCCAAATGAATCAATTGTAATGGTCTAGTGGTGCTAATTTGAGTTTTTGGTTTGAAACTGGTTTTTATTTATTTACCTAGTTGACATGCATCGCATACTTTGTCTTAATAAACTTTATATTTGGAATTCCTCGCACTAATTCTCTAGATGAGATCTTAGATATTAGTTTCATGCTTGCATGGCCTAGTCTCCTATGCCAAAGCCAAGCATCATCATTTAAAGCAGAGAAGCACATTTCATTAATTAGTTCATCAAGATTGATGGTGTAGACATTATTTTGTTTTAATGCAATCATAGTTATGTTATGGTTTGGTTTTTCAATAATACACAGATTTGATTCAAATCTAACGATGTAACCTTTATCGTATAATTGACTAACACTCAAGAGATTATGTTTCAATCCATCAACTAGTAAGACATCATCAATAGAAAATTTTAATTTGTTACCTATGGTTCCCTTGCCAATGATTTTGCCTTGGTTGTTGTCTCTGAAGGTGACGTACCCTTCTTCTTTGCTAGTGAGCATAGAGAAATGAGATGGATCTCCAGTCATATGTCTTGAGCATCCACTATCTAGATACTATCTCTTGCTCCTAGCTTGTGATGGTGTATGTTTCTACAAGAAGGGATTATTTTTAGGTACCCATTTTCTTTTGGGTGCCTTAAAAACTGATTTAACTTGTTTATCATATTGCATAGAATTGATCATGGTTCCTTTAGGAACCCAAATTAGTTTGTTCGGACTAATTTTCTTGAATGAACATTTATAAGTTTTATGTCCATATTTGCAACAAAAGTTGCAATTGCTTTGGTGCCAAAAATGTAAGACAAGGCCTTTAATGAAGGTGGTTGGATTTTGGTGAGGACTTCTCACAAATCTGATTCCACTTCTTTTATGAACGTGACCCTTATTTGTAAGGATCATGTTCAAAGATTTGCTACCAACCTCGAATTTCTTCAAGGTGTCCTTAAGTAGCAAGTTCTCCTTTTGGAGAGATTCTAGATCATGACATTTTATACATGGAGCTAAACTATCATGATATTCAGTTTTTAATTTATCGATATCACAAGTGAGACTATCATGCTCCTTTTTTAGCAATTTGTATTTTCTACTAATTGTCATACATTCATCAAATAACTCATGGAAAGCATTTAATAATTTATGATAAGGTAAATCTGCATCAATCAAATATGTTACCTCTTCTCCGATGGCCATTAGGGTGTAATGAGCAACTTGCTCGGTGTTGGAGTCCTCTTCTTCGGATGCGCTTGAATCATCCCACGTTGCCTTGAGCGCCTTCTTCTTTGATGTTCTCTTTTTGGCTTGAGGACAATCGTTCTTGTAGTGTCCTAGTTTTTTACACTCATAGCAAATTACTTGGTCCTTCTTGTGTTCGAATTTATTTTTTGTATTATTTTTAAATTTATTCTTTCTTAAATATTTTTTAAATTTGAGTCAAAAATGCAATGTCATTGTCACTGTCCTCATCACTTTATGTTCCTTTCAAGTGGTCTTCTTGTGATGTGAGTGTCATATCCTTCCTGTTCTTTCGAAGGGGGTTCTCGAGCTCGTCATGAGCTTGACATATCATTTCGTAGGTCATTAGAGACCCAATAAGTTCTTCAAGAGGGAATGTTTTAAGGTCTTTGGCCTCTTGAATGGCCGTAACTTTTGGATCCTAACTTTTAGGGAGGGATCTTAAGATTTTAGTTACTAGTTCAAAGTTAGTAAAATCTTTACCAAGAGCTTTGAGTCCATTGATGACATCCATGAACCGGGTGTACATGTCTCCGATGGACTCACTTGGTTTCATTCGGAAAAGTTCGTAAGAGTGCACAAGGATGTTGATTTTGGACTCTTTTCACTCGGCTAGTGCCTTCATGAGTGACCTCAAGAGTTCTCCAAATATTAAAAGCCGAATCACAAATTGAAACATGATTAAATTCATTTTTGTCTAGTGCACAAAACAAGGCATTCATAGCCTTTGCGTTTAAAGCAAAAACCTTCTTCTCCGATTCATTCCATTCGCTCATCGGAAGAGAAGATTTTTTAAATCCGTTTTTAACAATAGTCCAAAGCTCGAAATCCATGGAAATGAGGAAGATCCTCATACGAGTCTTCCAATAAGTATAATCCGACCCATTAAACAAGGGTGGACTGTTGAATCTCGTATTTTGATGATGAAACTACTTGATATATGTTTATGATTTAATCTGCGTTTTGAGTGACGCAGGAAGCTTTGATCAGGATGAGACAATTAAAGCAGGAAAATCATGTTGTGCCGGAGGAACATGTTAGAAGATTGGACGTCGGGCCGGTGGATCGGTCGACGTATCGACAGAAGGCTTCGGGCCGTGGACTCGGGCATCGGGCCAAGAAGAGCGGGTATTGTGCCAAGGATATCGGAGTTGCGGAGTCAACTGGCCGATTGGGCAATAGGCTGCACGAGAGGACGATGCGCCGAAGAATCGGACGAAGTGTCGAGGGACCAATGACATGTCGGACAACTTGGTTAATTGCTTAGGATTAATTGTCTCGATTGAAGTTTTGTTTTAATTGTGCAGGATTAACTATGATAACGATGAAGACATAAAGCGAAACAAAGTGTCGGAGTCAAGCGCGATGGATTTGTTGCGAGTTCGAGAGTTCGACGGAAGTCCGAAGATTCGTTGGGAGTTCGCGGAGCTCGCCGAGAAAGATCGGAGCTTGCCGAAGAAGCTCGTTGGAACTCGCTAAGAACAAATCGTGAAGTCTAGGAGCTTGCCGGGAGTCCGCAGAATGGTTTCCGAGAGTTCATCGGAAGACCGCCGGAAGTTTGCCGGAAGCTCGCTAGAAGAAGTCTTGACTTGCGGACTTTGTAATAGCTTAGAAAATGTCTTTAAATTCATAGTTAGCACGTTAATTAGGGTTAGGATTAGGTGTTAATCCTATAACCCAAGTAGGGGCCAATTAGGCCCAAGTTCGGACTGGTTTGGACCAAGTTTGGAGCCAAACCAAGTGAGCTGGAATAGTGAAGAGGTGCCACCGCCAGGGTTGGAGGTAGCACCGCCCAGGCTATGTCTTCCTGCGAGGTTGGGAGGTGCAACCGCCCCAGCCAGGAGGTGCAACCGCCAGGGCTGCGAGGCTGGGAGGTGCAACCGCCCCAGCCAAGAGGTAGCACCGCCAGAGCTCAAGTTTCGAGCTCTGCCAGGCGATGCAACCACCGAGCTCAGTCTTCGAGCTCTGGCAGAGAGGTGCATCAGCCTGAGCTCAGTCTCGAGCTCTGCCAGGTGATGCAACCACCAAGCTCAGTCTTCGAGCTCTGGCAGAGAGGTGCATCAGCCTGAGCTCAGTTTCGAGCTCTGCCAGGTGATGCAACCACCGAGCTCAGATTTCGAGCTCTGCCAGGTGATGCATCCACCGAGCTCAGTCTTCGAGCTCTGCCAGGTGATGCAACCATCGAGCTCAGTCTTCGAGCTCTGGCAGAGAGGAGCAATCGCCTGAGCTCAGTCTTCGAGCTCTGCCAGGCGGTGCCACCTCTCCAGTCAAGAGGTGCAACCGCCTGATCCCAGAATTCTGGGATTTGATCGATTTGATCGTTTTGAGCTCGAATTTTGAATTGGGTTGGGGCCTATAAATACCCCACCCATTCAGCACTGAAAAGATACAGACCTACACCGAAATCTTGATCTTTTCTGTGATTCTAAGAGCTCAAAAGTGTTGTAAAGCCTTTAAGTCTCCTCCTTCTGTTCTTCAAGTTTTCAATTGTAAAGTGAGGAGAGAAAGGTCTGTAAAGGTTGTCTCCTAAGCCTGTCAAAAGGAGAGAAATTGTAAAAGGGCAGTTTGGCCTTCGCCCATTGAAGGAAGGCACCTAGTTGACGTCGGCAACCTCATCGGTGGAGGAAGCCAAAAGTGGAGTAGGTCAAGGCTGACCGAACCACTCTAAATCTCTAGTTTGCGTTTATTTTCGAGCACTTTATCATTACTGCAAACCTCCCTCATCACTACTGCTCTCTGCGCTTTCACGAACAAGTTCTAAGTGCTGTTCTTCCAAATCTGCATTCAGACGTAAATTCGTATTTTCATACATTACAGTTTACGTTTACGTTTGATTCTGCAGAACTGTTTTCCGTGCTTTTACGAACGAGCTTCTTTGCAGTTTACGCTTACATTTTAATCCTATTAATAACTGCAATCTGTCCTCTACGATTTTACGAACGAGTTTCAACATTTAGACGTAAAACTGCATTCAGACGTAAATTGGCTTTCCTCGCTCAATCATCAGATTTCAGTTCACGTTTACGTCTTGTTTTCAACTGCATACTGCCTTCTGCGAGTATACAAACGAGTTTCAAAGTTTAGACGTAAATCTGCGTCTAGACGTAAAACTGCGTTTAGACGTAAATCTGCGTTTAGACGTAAAACTGCGTTTAGACGTAAATCTGCGTTTAGACGTAAAACTGCGTTTAGACGTAAATCTGCGTTTAGACGTAAATCTGCGTTTAGACGTAAATCTGCGTTTAGACGTAAATCTGAGTTTAGACGCAAAACTGCCCTTAGACGCAAAACTGCGCTTAGACGCAAAACTGCGCTTAAACGCAATCTGCGCTTAGACGCAAACTGCACTTAGATACAAACTGAGAATTTGCTTTTGCATCATAATAGTTTTTGAGCGAACGCAGCTTTTGGTTTTTAAATTATTGTAAGATTTCCGCTGCACTAATTCACCCCCCCCCTCTTAGTGCTCTCGATCCTAACATGGACGTGTGATAGAATGACCCTCATGTATGCCGGAGTAAGCCATCTCTCTTGGGTATCAAACCAAATATGAGAGTGAGCCTAGCTCTGATACCAATTGTTAGGATCGGAGCGGCACTAAGAGGGGGGGGGGTGAATTAGTGCAGCGGATTAAAACGTCGGTTTTGATAAATCTTTCATACGATAAAAATCGAACTCGGAAGTGCTTAACTTGAAGGCATATTCGCAAAGTTGTGCAGCAAAGGTAATGAGGAAATAAAGCAAGTAAGAAGGTTTGCAGTAATGTAAATAGCAGTAATGAAATGCAAACCAGAGATTACGCCGATTTTAAAGTGGTTCGGTCAAATGACCTACATCCACTTGCGAGGCCCCTCTTCGATGAGGCTCCCACCTTCCACTAGCAAATCTCTTAAAGGGGAAGGGTAAATAAATACCCCTCTTACAACTTTTTATAAGCGGTTCACTCTCTTACAGATTTTCAACAAGAAAGAAGGAGGTGAACACTAGCAAATTGAAAACAAGACTAGCTAAGACTTTTCTAAGACCTTTCTCTCAATCAATTGCTTCTCAAAAAGTTGTTATCTCAGCTGAGATTTGAGGGGTATTTATAGGCCTCAAGATGATTCAAATTTGGGCTCCAAAATTTGAATTCTCTTTTGTTCCTGATGCTGACGGTGCCACCGCTTGTCAGTGTCTGACACTAATAGTGTCTGCCCAGCTATCGGGTGCTGGGCGGTGCAATCGCTCAGTCTGGTGATGCCACCGCTAGACCCTTCGGTTCACTGGTTGGGCTTCAAATGTAGCCCAAACCAAGTCTAATTTTGGGCCTAGTTGGCCCCTAACCAGGATATAGGATTATCTCTTAATCCTAATCCTAATTACAAGCGAACTACATAACTAAAAACATCCTAAGAAAGTTATCAACCGCGAACATCGAGTCTTGTTCCAACGAGCTTTCCGACGAACTTCTTCCGACGGACTCCCAGCAAGCTCCCGATCTTGTGATGACTTTAACGAGTAGCCGAGCCATCTCGGTTATCTCCGTGAACCTCTAACGATCTCTTCGGCGAACTTCCAAAAATTCTGATAGGTTCCCGATTTCTTCTCGGTTGGTTCCAGTAGCATCTCCGATGATTCTTCGGACTCTTAAATGTCCATCGAACTTGACTCCGATATTCTTGCTTTGTGTTTTCTGGTTATCGTAGTTAATCCTGCACACTTAACTCAATAATATGGATTAGATCAATTAACCCATCAATTGATTTTATCATCAAAATCTGAGATTCAACAAGTTTAATCGGGTTTCTACTTGCGAAACGACTTTAATATATGGCACACTCTCGCAATCACACATAAAGGCACTAGCAAAGTTAAAGATTCAAAAATCAAATTTTGAATGTATGATTTTGAACTTTTTCGAATGAAGCCAAGTGAAATCATTGTTGACATATACACCCATTTTACGAATGTCATCAATGTTAGGATCAAGAGCGACACTAAGAGGGGGGGTGAATTAGTGCAGCGAAGAACTTTCCGAATTCGAAAGACTTTGTTTTGATTAAAACTGATTTCGACGAAAATGGTTTTGATTTAATCCATTTCGGAGAGAATTTAAACTTGAAAGCTTTTCGTAAAAGTGTAAGAGAAGATTAAAGAGATTTGTAATAATGTAAATTGCACAAATGAAAAGCGTCGGTTTAATAAAATCTTCGTACGATTAAAACTAATCTCATAAGGTGTTTACTTGAAAGTATATATGAGACGTAGGCGTAGTAAAAGCACAGTAAGGAGGAGAGGTAGTTTGCTATAAAAGTAAATTGCTCAAAGTAAATGCAAACCAAGTTTTAGAGTGGTTCGGTCAATGTGACCTATATCCACTTTCAGATTCCTCCTCCGATGAAGTCATCGGCATCCACAAAAGGCCTTCCTTCAATAGGTGAAGACTAACCACCTCTTACAGCGCTTTCTCCTTTTCACGGGTTTAGGAGAGAATCCTTACAAATCTCACACCTCTCTTGAATGATCTCAAAACTTAGAAAGGGAGGAGAAGAACTCTAGCACTTGTTTACAATACTTTTACACTCCAACAACTCAAGATTATCTCAATGCTTTCATGCCCTTTCATGCAGAAAAGGGTAAGGTTTTTATAGGCCCCAATGGCTTAAAAAATGGAGCTAAAAAGTATCTAATCCCGGATTTTCGGGGTCCTGGTGGTACCACCGCCATTACTGGGTGGTATCACCTCCTAACACCTGACACTGGGTGGTACTACTGCTCAGTTTGGGTGGTACCACCGCTTGACAGAGCTTGGAGACAGAGATCTGGCGATGTACCACCGCCTGACAGGGGCGGTACCACCGCTGGCAGCAATAACTACCGACGGTACCACTCCCCAGTTTGGGTGGTACCACCGCTCAGACCACTTGGGAGATTGGGTCTTCTGGGCAGTGCCACCGCTGGCCATATTTTTAGGGGCTGATTGGGCTATTCGATCTGGCCCAAATTAGCCCTATTAAGGGCCCAACTGGCCCCTAATTAAGTTAGTGGGATTACCTCCCAATCTTAACTTAATTTACGCTCTAATTATAATAATTAAGACATGATCACAACTCTTCTTATTCCGTTACATCAATTGCCCTTTCGGCGAGCTTCCGACGTACTTCCGACGAACATCCGACGAACTCTCGACAATGCTCCGGCGGACTCCTAGCAAACTCCTGGACTTTACGATGATCTTCTTGGCAAGTTTCAATGAGCTTCTTTGGTAAGCTCTTGAACTTCTCGATTGGTTCCGGCAGAACTTCCGACGAACGTCCGAACTTCTGACGAACTCTCGAACTCCCAACGTGATCTCGATCTTGACTCCGGCACAACACCTGCTTTATGTCTTATTGCTATCGTAGTTAATCCTGCACACTTTACTTGACATATGAATTAGATCAAACAAATTATAATTGACTTCATCATCAAAATCCGTGATTTAACAATCTCCCCCTTTTTTATGATGACAATCAATTGATGACAGAGTTAACCTTAACTCTCCCTATCTATATGTCATACTTGAGAAAAGACACTCTTGAATTCAAAGTCTTTTAATTTAAGTATCAAACTAGTAAGTTAGATTCATTTAAACTTATCAACATACTCATCATGATTACTATCATGATCTAATATTCTCATAATGATGTCAAGGCATGACATCCATTTTCAAGTAAGATATTTCAAATATGAAATATGACAAAGATAGCAATTCATTATTCTATGGCAAGATATCAATTATAAAATAGTAAGTTAAGCTCTAGATATCTTATCATAATGAAGAAAATTTATCAAACAAATATTTTAAGTATATATGATGAAATATATTGCATACATTTGTCATCAATTTACCACATTTTGATATTATTTCTCCTCCTTTGTCATCAATAAAAAGGAGAACGATTCAACAATGCAAGTGTGGCAAAAATTCATGCCACAATTCAATTTGTGTACCAATCATATTTCAAGCATTCATGACATGGTATCATTCAAAAGTTCTCACATTAAAAGTTATAAATATTAAAGAGATAGCTTCCATCAACTTCTCCCTCCCTTTTTTTTTAATCAAAACTTGGCATGAAGAAGAAAAGTAAGGAGGAAATCCATTAAGAACCAACTTTATGAAATGATTTGAATCAAGTAAAAAAAATAAAAGAGTTTCATTAAATCATGCTTCAATTTTCATAAGGATCAAGATATTCACGTGAAATCAAATCAACTCCAATTGTTAGGATCAAGATATTCATGTGAAATCAACTCCTCATTCTTGCAAGTGTTCATCTCATAAAAAAATAAAAATTATTTCTTCATTAAGAAAGGATTCATGTGAAAGAATCATCATAGGAAGGATAAAAAAAATTTCATGAATAAACCTTCATAATGAGAGGAGCATCACATCAAATCCATTTCTCATTAAAAATTCACAAGAGATAAATCCATGAGAGATGCATTTGTCAATGAAATACATGGAGTGATTGAGTGTATCAAAAATCATTAAGTGATGGAGGAAGAGATAAATCCATGAGAGATGCATTTGTCAATGAAATACATGGAGTGATTGAGTGTATCAAAAATCATTAAGTGATGGAGCAAGGGTATGAAGTAAACTTGATACCAAGGAAGATAAAAACGAAATAAGTTCATGAAAGCTCCATTTATAAGATACAAAAAGATAATCTGGAAAAGATATACATCAAATTCATGTATTTGGACAAATTAGCATTCCTAACTCTCTTCTAATAAAATCATAGTGTTCTTCACTTAAAGGTTTTGTAAATATATCGGCTAATTGATGTTTCGTATCAATAAACTCTAAGATTACATCATGATTATTAATATGATCTCGTATAAAGTGATGCCTAATATCAATATGTTTAGTTCTAGAGTGTTGAATGTGATTTTTTGTTAAATATATTGCACTTGTGTTATCACATTTTATGGGAATATTTTTAAGATGAATCTTATAATCCTCTAAAGTGTTTTTCATCCACACAACTTGTGCACAACATGCACTAACTGCAATATACTCAGCTTCGGTTGTAGATAGTGCAACTAAGTTTTGTTTCTTGGAAGGCTAAGAAACAAGTGTGTGTCCTAAAAATTGACATATTCCAAATGTGCTTTTTCTATCTAATCTACATCCAGCAAAGTCCGCATCAGCATATGCAATTAGTTTAAAGTTCTCAAATTTTGGATACCATAATCCCATATTTGTGGTATCTTTAAGATATCTAAGAATTATCTTAACTACTTTAAGATGAGATATCTTGGGATTAGATTGAAATCTAGCATAAAGACCTACACTAAACATGATATTCGGTCTAATTGCGGTGAGGTATAGTAAACTTCCTATCATACCCCTATAAGTTTTTTTATCAAAGCTTTCTCTACTTTCATCAATGTCTAACTTAGTGAAGGTACTTATGGGAGTATTGATAGCCTTTGAGCTATCTATATTAAACCTTTTTAGCAAATCTAAAGCATATTTTGTTTGACTAAGAAAAATGTCACTACTTAGTTGTTTGATTTGTAAGCCTAAAAAAAAAGTTAATTCCCCCATCAAACACATTTTAAATTCAAGACTCATAATATCATCTACATAAATTTGAGCAATAAGAAAATTATTTTTAAAATTTTTAATAAATAATATAGTATCAACCTTGCCTTTAGAGAAATTATTATAAATTAGAAATGAGCTAAGTCTCTCATACCAAGCCCTTGAGGCTTGTTTCAATCTATCGAGAGCTTTAGGTAATTTAAACACATGATTAGGGAAATCATCATTCTCAAATCTGGGCGGTTGTTCAACATAAACTTCTTTGGAAATAAAACTATTAAGAAAAACACTTTTAACATCCATTTAAAATAATTTAAAATTATTACTACTAGCATAGGCAAGGAGCATCCTTATGGCTTCTAATCGAGCCACAAGAGCGAAGGTTTCTTCATAATCAATACATTCTTCTTGGTTGAAACCTTTGGCCACTAATTTAGCCTTATTTCTAACCACAATACCAAATTTATCTTGCTTATTTCTAAAGACCCATTTAGTACTAATAACTAAATGGTCATTTGGCCTAGGAACAAGCTTCCATACTACATTTCTCTCAAATTGATTTAACTCATCTTGCATTGTGATGACCTATAAATCATCTTTCAAGGCCTCATCAATGCATTTAGGTTCAATTTGGGAGAGAAAAGCAATGTTTGCACAAAAATTCTTTAGAGAGGAACGAGTTTGAACCCCTTTAGATGTGTCTCCTATGATTAGCTCCTTAGGATGAGCATCTACATACTTCCAATCCTTGAGTAAGGATCTTTGGAAGTAGATGCATCCAAGTTGCTAGATGGAGAAAGGGTTTCATTTAAATTCAAGGCATCAAAATTAACATCATCATCAAAATAAGTTTTCTTAACTTCGATAACTTCATTAAAAATAACATGAATAGATTCTCCTATAATCAAAGTTCTTTTATTAAAGATATGAAATACTTTAGAAATAGAAGAATAGCCAAGAAAAATTCCTTCATCGGATTTAGCATCAAATTTTCCTAAGGCATCTTTTTCATTCAAGATAAAACACGTACACTCAAAAACTTTAAAATATGAAACATTGAGTTTTTTATTGTTCCATAACTTATAAGAAGTTTTGGTGAGTAAGGGTCTTACTAGAACTCTATTCATGACATAGCATACCGTGTTTATGGCTTCGGCCCAAAAATATTTGGGTAGGTTATGTTCATTTAACATGGTTCTTGCCATTTCTTATAAATTTCTATTCTTTCTTTCTACTACTACATTTTTGTTGAGGATTTCTTGGAGTAGAAAAGTTATGATTGTATCCATTAGATTCACAAAATTCTTGGAAATCACGGTTTTGAAATTCACCACTATGATCACTTCGAATTGACGAAATCATAAAACCCTTTTCATTTTGAACAAGTTTATAAAACTTGGAGAAATACCTAAAGCAGTCACTTTTGTGTGTCAAAAAATAAGTCCATGTGTATCTACTATAATCATCCACGATGACAAATGCATATTTTCTACCTCCTAGGTTTGATATAGAAATTGGTCCGAACAAGTCCATATGAATCAATTACAAAGGTCTAGAGGTGCTTATTTGGTTTTCTTAGGTTTGAAGCTAACTTTTATTTATTTTCCTAGTTGACATGCATCATACATATTATCTTTGACGAACTTAATATGAGGAATTCCTCTTACAAGTTTTTTAGATGAAATCTGAGAGATTAGTTTCATACTAGCGTAACCTAATCTCCTATACCAAAGTCAAGCATCGTCATTTAAAACTGAAAAATATATTTCATTAGAAAGATCATAAATGTCGATAGTGTATACATTATTTTGTTTTAGAGCAATCATAGATATATTTTTGTGTGGTTTTTCTATAATACAAGAATTAGATTCAAATCTAACAATATATCCTTTATCACACAATTGACTAATGTGCTTTAAGCCATCAACTAACAATACATCTTCAATAAAAAAGTTGGATGTGTTACTTATAGTTCCTTTGCCAATGATTTTACCCTTATTGTTATCTCTGAAGGTGACATATCCTTCGTCTAGGCTAGTGAGCTTAGAGAATTGAGATGGATCTCCGGTTATATGCCTTGAGCATCCACTATCAAAGTACCGTCTCTTGCTCCTAGCTTGTGATGGTATACATTTCTACAAAAGAGGATGATTTTTAGGTACCCATTTGACCTTGGGTGCCTCAAAAATCGATCAGCTTAACTTATCATTTTGCATGGAATCCTTTACGGTTCCTTTAAGAACTCAAATCAATTTATGTAGACTACACTTCTTAAATGGACAATGATAAGCTACATGTCTAAGTTTGTAACAAAAGTTGTATTTATTTTGGGATGAAATATGCAAAATAGGGCCTTGAACAAAGGTGATTGGATTTTGGTGAGAGCTACTCACAAATCCGATTCCACTTCTTTTATGAATGTGACCCTTATTGGCAAGGATCATGTTCAAGGACTTGCTACCAACCTCAAATTTCTTCAAGATTTCTTTGAGTAGCAAGTTTTCCTTTTGAAGTATTTCTAGTTCATGGCATTTTGTGCA